>NW_027521724.1:215071-255259 GCF_052094955.1 Ictidomys tridecemlineatus
GCTCTCTACAACGATCCTTGTGCACCCCAGTATCCAACCTCTGCTCACTGTAAAAGTCCTTCTGCATCTCAGTCTCCAAACTTTGATCTCTGTAATAGTCTTTCTGCACCCTAGTCTTCAACATCTGCTCTCTACAACAGTCCTTCTGCACCAAAGTCTCCAAACTCTACTCTCTATAACGGTCCTTCTGCACCCCAATTGCCAACCTCTGCTTTCTGTAACAGTCCTTCTGCACCTCAGATTCCAACCTCTGCTCTCTGTAACAGTCCTTTTAAGCCTCAGTCTGAAACCTCTGCTGTGTGCAACAATCCTACTGCACCCCAGTCTTTAACCTCTGCTCTCTGTAACAGTCCTTCTGCACCATATTTTCCACCTCTCCTCTCTGTTACAGTCTTTGTATACCGCAGTCTCCAACTTCTGCTCTCTGTAACAGTCCCTCTGCACCTCAATTTCCAACCTCTGCTTTCGGTAACAGTCCTTCTGCACCCTAGTCTCCAACATCTGCTCTCTACAGCGGTCCTTCCGCACCAAAGTCTCCAAACTCTGCTCTTTCTAACAGTCCTTTTGTACCGCAGTCTCCAACCTCTTCTCTCTATAACGGTCCTTCTGCACCACAATTGCCAAACTCTGCTTTCTGTAACAGTCCTCCTGCACCTCAGATTCCAACCTCTGCTCTCTGTAACAGTCCTTCTAAGCCTCAGTCTGAAACCTCTGCTGTCTGCAACAATCCTTCTGCACCCCAGTCTCCAAACTGTGCTATCTGTAACAATTCTTCTGCACCTCAGTCTCCAACTTCTGCTCTCTGCAACAGTCCTTCTGCACCCCAGTCTCCAACCTCTGCTCTCTGTGAGATCTTTCACCACCCCGTTGTCCAAACTTTGCTCTCTGTAACAGTCATTCTGCACCTCAGTCTCCAACCTCATCTCTCTGCAATGGCCCTTCTGCACCCCAGTATCCAACCTCTGTTCTCTGCAGCAGTCATTCTGCACCTCAGGCTACAAACTCTGCTCTCTGTAACAATCCTTCTGCACCCCAGTCTTCAAAATCTACTTTCCGTATCAGTTATTCTGCACCCCAGTCTGAAATCTCTGCTCTCTGTATCAGTCCTTCTGCAACTCAGTCTCCAAACTCTGCTCTCCCCAACAGTCCTTCTGCACCCCAGTCTCCAACATCTGCTCTCTGCAACAATCCTTCTGTATCCCAGTCTCCAACGTCTGCTCTCTGCAACAGTCCTTCTACACCCCAGTCTCCAACCTCTGCTCTCTGTAGCGATCCTTCTGCACCTCATTTTTTAACCTCTGCTCTCTGCAACGATCCTTCTGCATCATAGTCTCCATTCTCTGCTCTCTGTAAGAATCCTTTTGCACCCCAGTCTCCAACTTCTCCTCTTTGTAAAAGTCCTTCTGCACCTCAGTCTCCAAGTTCTGCAATCTATAACAGTCCTTCTGTACCCCAGTCTCAAACCTCTCCACTTAGAAATGATCTTTCTGAACCACAGTCTCCAACCTCTGCTCTTTTTAATATTCCTTATGCACCCCAGTCTCCAACATCTGCTCTCTGCAATGATCCTTCTTCTCTTCAGGCTCCAACCTCTGCTCTCTGCAACGGTCCTTCTACATGCCAGTTTCCAAAATCTTCTCTCTGTAGCAGTCCTTCTGCACCTCAGTTTCGAAACTCAGTTCTCTGAAACAGTCCTTCTGCATCCCTGTCTTCAACCTCTGCTCTCAGTAACAGTTCTTGTGCACCCAATATCCAAACTCTGCTCTCTGTAACACTCCTTCTGCACCCCAGTTTCCACCCTCTACTCTCTGTAAAAGTTTTTCTGCACCTCAGTCTCTAACCTCTGCTCTCTAAAACAGTCCTTCCGCACTAAAGTCTCCAAACTCTGCTCTGTATAACGGTCCTTCTGCACCCCAATTGCCAACCTTTGCTTTCTGTAACAGTTCTTCTGTACCTAAGATTCCAACCTCTGCTCTCTATAACAGTCTTTTTAAGCCTCAGTCTGAAACCTCTGCTTTCTGCTACAATACTTCTGCACCCCAGTCTTTACCTCGGCTCTCTGTAACAGTCCTTCTGCATCCCAGTATCCAACCTTTGCTTTCTGTAACAATCCTTCTGCACCCTAGTCTCCAACATCTGCTCTCTACAAAGGTCCTTCTGCACCAAAGTCTCCAAACTCTGCTATTTCTAACAGTCTTTCTGTACTGCAGTCTCCAACCTCTTCTCTCTATAACGGTCCTTCTGCACCGCAATTGCCAAACTCTGCTTTCTGTAACAGTCCTCCTGCACCTCAGATTCCAACCTCTGCTCTCTGTAACAGTCCTTCTAAGTCTCAGTCTGAAACCTCTGCTGTCTGCAACAATCCTTCTGCACCCCAGTCTCCAAACTGTGCTATCTGTAACAATCCTTCTGCACCCCAGTCTCCAAAATCTGCTCTGTAACAGGTCTTCTGCACCCCAGTCTTCAAACTCTACTCTGTGTAACAGGTCTTCTTCACCACAGTCTCCAAACTCTGCTCTCTGTAACAGGCCTTCTGTACCCTAGTTTCCAACCTCTTCTCCCTGCAAGTATCCTTCTGCACCTCAGTCTCCAACATCTGCTCTCTGCAACAGTCCTTTTAAACCGCAGTTTCCAACCTCTGCTCTCTGAAATGATCCTTCTGCATCCCAGTCCCCAACAACATCTCTCTGAAACAATTCTTCTGCACCCCAGTCTACAACCTTTCCTTTCTGCTTCAGTACTTCTGCACCCCAGTCTCCAACCTCTGCTCTCTGCAGCATTTCTTCAGTACCCAATACTTCAACCTGTGCTCTCTGTAACTGTCCTGCTGCACCCCAGTCCCTAACCTCTGCTCTCTGTAGCGATCCTTCTGCACCTCATTTTCAACCTCTGCTCTCTGCAACGATCCTTCTGCATGACAGTCTCCATCCTCTGCTCTCTGTAAGTATCCTTTTGCACCCCAGTCTCCAACTTCTCCTCTTTGTAAAAGTCCTTCTGCACCTCAGTCTCCAAATTCTGCAATCTATAACAGTCCTTCTGCACCCCAGTCTCAAACCTCTGCATTCAGAAATGATCTTTCTGAACCACAGTTTCCAAACTCTGCTCTCTTTAATAGTCTTTATGCACCCCAGTCTCCAACATCTGCTCTCTGCAACGAATCTTCTTCTACCCAGGCTCAGACTTCTGCTATCATCAAGGGTCCTTCTCCATCCCAGTTTCCAAAATCTTCTCTCTGTAGCAGTCCTTCTGCACCTCAGTCTCGAAACTCTGCTCTCTGAAACAGTCCTTCTGCACCCCTGTCTCCAACCTCTGCTCTCAGTAACAGTTCTTGTGCACCCCAATCTCCAAACTCTGCTCTCTGTAACACTCCTTCTGCACCCCAGTCTCAACCCTCTACTCTCTGTAAAAGTCTTTCTGCACCTCAGTCTCCAACCTCTCCTCTATGTAAGATCCTTCTGCAACCCATTCTCCAAACGCTGCTCTCTGTAAGAGTCTTCTGCACCCCAGTCTCCAAACTGTGCTCTCTGTAACAGGCCTTCTGCACCGCAGTCTTCAAACGCTGCTCTCTGTGACACGCTTTCTGCACCCCAGTCTCCAACATCTGCTCTCTGCAATGATCCTTCTTCTACCCAGTATCCAAAATCTGCTCTCTGCAAAACTACTTTTGTATCGCAGTCTTCAACCTTTTTTCTTTTTAACGGTCCATCTGCTCCCCAATTTCCAACCTCTGCTTTCTGTAACAGTCCTTCTGCACCTCAGTTTCCAACCTCTGCTCTCTATAACAGTCCTTTTAAGCCTCAGTCTGAAACCTCTGCTGTCTGCAACAATCCTTCTGCACCCCAGTCTTTAACCTCTGCTCTCTGTAACAGTCCTTCTGCACCATATTTTCCACCTCTGCTCTTTGTTACAGTCTTTGTATACCGCAGTCTCCAACTTCTGCTCTCTGTAACAGTCCCGCTGCAACTCAATTTCAAACCTCTCTTTTCTGTAACAGTCCTTCTACACCCTAGTCTCCAACATCTGCTCTCTACAAAGTCCTTACGCACCAAAGTCTCCAAACTCTGCTCTTTCTTACAGTCCTTCTGTACAGCAGTCTACAACCTCGTCTCTCTATAACGGTCCTTCTGCACCACAATTGCCAACCTCTGCTTTCTGTAACAGTCGTTCTGCACCTCAGATTCCAAACTCTGCTCTCTGTAACAGTCCTCCTAAACCTCAGTCTGAAACCTCTGCTGTCTGCAACAATCCTTCTGCACCCCAGTCTTAAAGCTGTGCTATCTGTAACAATTCTTCTGCACCCCAGTCTCCAACCTCTGCTCTCTGTAACAGGTCTTCTGTACAACAGTCTCCAGCCTCTGCTCTCTGTAACAGGCCTTCTGCTTCCCAGTCTCCAACCACTTTTTTCTGCAACGATTCTTCTGCACCTCAGTCTCCAACCTCTGCTCTCTGCAACAGTCGTTCTAAACTGCAGTCTCCAACCTCTGTTCTCTGCAATGATCCTTCTGCATCCCAGTCTCCAACAACTGCTCTCTGCAACAGTCCTTCTGCACCCCAGTCAACAACCTCTGCTGTCTGCTACAGTACTTCTGCACCCCAGTCTTCAACCTCTGCTCTCTGCAACATTTCTTCTGCACCCAAGTCTCCAACCTCTGCTCTCTGTAAGTGTCCTGCTGCAACCCAGTCTCCAACCTCTATTTTCTGTAGCTATCCTTCTGCACCTCATTCTCCAACCTCTTCTCTCTTCAACCATTTTTCTGCACCCCAGTCTCCATTCTCTGCTCTCTGTAAGCATCCTTTTGCACCCCAGTCTCCAACTTCTCCTCTCTGTAAAAGTCATTCTGCACCTCAGTCTCCAAGTTCTGCCATCTGTAACAGTCCTTCTGCACCCCAGGCTCAAAACTCTGCACTCAGAAATGATCTTTCTGCACCTCAATCTCCAACCTCTGCTTTTTTTAACAGTCCTTCTTCACCCCAGTCTTCAACATCTGCTCTCTGCAACGATCCTCCTTCTCCCCAGGCTCCAACCTCTGCTCTCTGCATCGGTCCTTCTACATCCCAGTTTCCAAAATCTGCTCTCTAAAACAGTCCTTCTGAACCCCTGTCTCCAACCTCTGCTCTCAGTAACAGTTCTTCTGCACCCCAATCTCCAAACTCTGCTCTCTTTAGCACTTCTTCTGCACCCCAGTCTCCAACCTCTACTCTCTGTAACATGCCTTATGAAGCCCAGTCTCCAACCTTTGCTCTTTGTAACAGCCCTTCTGCACCCCAGTCTCCAACCTGTGCTCTCTGCAATGGTCCTTCTGCATCCCAGTCTCCAAACTCTGCTCTCTGTAACAGTCCTTCTGCACCCCATGATCCAGCATCTGCTCTCTGAAACAGTCCTTCTGCACCTCATTCTGAAAACTCGACTCTCCGCAAAAATCCTTTTGCACACGAGTTTCCAAACTTTGCTCTCTGTAACAGTCCTTCTGAACCTCAGTCTACAAAATATTCTCTGTAATATTCTTCTGCAACCCAGTCACGAAATTGGGCTATCTTTATCAGTCCTTCTGCACCTCAGTCTACAAACTCTGCTCTCTGTAACAGGCCTTCTGCACCCCAGTCTCCAAACTCTGCTCTCTGTAACAGGCCTTCTGCACCCAGTCTCCAACCTCTTCTCTCTTCAAGGATCTCTTTTAACCTCAGTCTCCAACCTCTGCTTTGTGCAACAGTCTTTCTGCACCCCAGTCTCCATTTTCTGCTCTCTGTAACAATCTTTCTACAACTGAGTCTCCAACCTCTGCTTTCTGCAACGGTTCTTCTGCACCCCAGTCTCCACACTCTGTTCTCTGCAACAGTCCTTCTGCAAACCTGTCTCCAAACTCTGCTCTCTGCAACAGTCCTTCTGCACCCCAGTCTCCAACCTCTGCTCTCTGCTGCAGTACATCTGCACCTCAGTCTCCAACATCTGCTCTCTGTATCAGTTTTTTTTGCACCTCAGTCTTCAACCTCTTCTCTCTGCAGCAGTCCTTTTACTCCCCAGTAACCAAAATCTGCTCTGTGTAACGATCCTTATGCACCTTAGCTTCCAACTTCTGCTCTCAGCAACGATCCTCTTTCACCTCAGTCTACAAATCTGATCCCTGTATCAGTCCTTCTGCAACACAGTCTCCAACCTCTGCTCTCTGTAACGATCTTTCTGCACCTCATCTCCAAATTCTGCTCTCTGTAAAAGTCCTTCTGCACCTCAGTCTCCAACCTCTGCTCTCTTGAACAGTCCTTCAGCACCCCAGTCTCCAACAACTGCTCTCTGCAACGATCCTTCTTCTCCCCCAGGCTCCAATCTCTGCTCACAGCAACGGTTTTTATACACCCCAGTTTCCAAACTCTGTTCTCTGTAACACTCTTTCCGCACTCCAGTCTTCACCCTCTACTCTATGTAAAAGTACTCCTGCACCTCCGTCTCCAACCTCTGTTCTGTGTAAGATCCTTCTGCCATGCATTCTCCTAATGCTGCTCTTTGTAACTGTCCTTCTGTACCCCAGTCTCCAAATTCTGCTCTCTTTAACAGGCCTTGTGCACCCCAGTCTCCAACCTGTGCTCTCTGCAACAATCCTTCTGCACCCCAGTCTCAAAACTCTGCTCTCTTCAACAGTCCTTCTGCACCCCAGGATCTAACGTCTGCTTTCTGCAACAGTCCTTCTGCACCTAAGTCTGAAAACTCTGCTCTCTACCACAATCCTTCTGCACCCCAGTTTCCAACCTTTGCTCTCTGTAATAGTCCTTCTGAACCTCAGTTTCCAAAATGCTCTCTGTAAGATCTTTGTGCAACCCAGTCTCGAAATTGTGCTATCTGTAACATTCCTTCTACACCCCAGTCTCCAAACTCTGCTGTCTGTAACAGGCCTTCTGCACCCCAGTCTACAATCTCTGCACTCTGTAACAGGCCTTCTGCAGCCCAGTCTCCAACCTCTTCTCTCTGCAGCGATCCTTCTTCACCTCAGTCTCCAAAATCTGCTGTCTGCAACAGTCATTCTGGACCCCAGTCCCCACACTCTTCTCTCTGTAACAGTTCTTCTCCACCCTGGTCTCAAAACTTTCTCTCTGTAAAAGTCCTCCTCTACTGCAGTCTCCAAACTCTGCTCCCTGTAACGGTCCTTCTGAACTCCAGTCTCCAACCTCTGCTTTGTGTATCAGTTCTTCTGCACCCCAGTCTCCAACCTCTGCTCTCTGTATCAGTTCTTTTGCACCTCACTCTCCAACCTCTGTTTTCTGCAGTAGTCTTTTACACCCCAGGAACCAAACTCTGCTCTGTGTAACTATCCTTCTGCACCATAGTTTCCAACTATGGTTGCAACGATCCTTCTGCACCTCAGTATTCAAACTCTGTTCTCTGTATCAGTCCTTCTACACCACAGTCTCCAAACTCTGCTCTCTGGATCAGTCCTTATGCACCCAAGTCTCCAAACTCTGCTCTCTGCAACATTTCTTCTGCACCCCAGTCTCCAACCTGTACTCTCTGTAACTGTCCTTCTACAACTCAGTCTCCAACCTCTGATCTCTGTAACAGTCCTTCTGCACTCCAGTCTACAACATCTGCTCTCTGCAATGATCCTTCTTCTACCCAGTCTCGAAACTCTGCTCTCTGTAAAAGTCATTTTGTATCACAGTCTCCAAACTTTTCTCTTAGTAACGGTCCATCTGCACCCCAATTGCCAAAATCTGCTTTCTATAAAAGTCCTTTTGCACCTCAGACTCCAACCTCTCCTCTCTGTAACAGACTTTCTAGGCCTCAATTTGAAACCTCTGCTCTCTACATCTATCCTTCTACACCCCAGTCTCCAAACTGTGCTATCTCTAACAATCCTTCTGCATCCAAGTCTCAAACATCTGCTCTCTGTAACGGGTCTTCTGCAACCCAGTCTCCAAACTCTGCTCTCTGTAACAGTCCTTCTGCACCTCAGTCTCCAACCTCATCACTCTGCAACAGACCTTCTGCTCCCCAGTCTCAAACCTCTGTTCTCTGCAAGGATCATTCTGCATCCCAGTCTCCAAAGTCTGCTCTCTGCAACAGTCCTTCTACACCCCAGTCTCCACCCTCAGCTCTCTGATAAAGTTCTTCTGCATCCCAGTCTCCAACCTCTGCTCTCTGCAACATTTCTTCTGCAAACAAGTCCCCAACCTTTGCTTTCAGTAACTATCCTACTGCACCTTGGTCTCCAAACTCTGCTCTCTGTAGCGATTTTTCTGAACCTCAGTCTCCAACTTCTGCTTTCTCCAACGATCTTTCTGCACCCCAGTCTTCAAACTCTGCTCTCGGCAACAGTCCTTCTGCACCCCATACTCCAAGCTCTGCTCTCTGTAACAGTCCTTCTGCACATCAGTGTCCAAAATCTGCTCTCTGTAACAATCTTTCTGCACCTCAGTCTTCAAACTCTGCTCTCTGCAATGATCCTTCGGCACCACGGTCCCTAACCTCTGCTCTCTTTATCAGTTCTTCTGAACCCCAATCTCCAAACTCTGCTCTCTGTAACACGCCTTCTGCACCCCAGTCTCCATCCTCTGCTCTCTGCAGGAATCCTTTGACACCGCAGTATCCAACCTCTCTTCTCTTTAAAAGTCCTTCTTAATCTCAGTATCCAACCTCTGCAATCTGTAAAGGTCCTCTGCACCCCAGTCTCCTACCTCTACTTTCTGAAACAATCCTTCTGCACCTCAGTCTCCAACCTCTGCTCTCTGTAACAGTCCTTCTGCACCCCAGTCTCCAACATCTGCTCTCTGCCACGATCCTTCTTCTCCCCAAGCTCCAAGCTCTTCTCTGTGCAACGGTCCTTCTGCACCCCAGTTTTCAACCTCTGCTCTCTGTAACAGTCTTTCTGCATCTCATTCTCCAAACTCTGCTTTCTGCAACAGTCCGTCTGCACCCCAGTCTCCAAACTCTGCTCTCGGTAACAGTTCTTCTGCACCCCAATCTCAAAATTCTCCTCTCTATAACCCTCATTCTGCACCCCAGTCTCCACACTGTGATCCCTTTTACAGTCCTTCTGGACCTCAGTCTCAAACCTCTGCTCTCTGAATAAGTTCTCCTGCACCTCCGTCTACAAATTTGTTCTCTGCAATAGTCCTTCTGCACCACAGTTCTAACCTCTGCTCTCTGCAACATTTCTTCTGCTCCCAATTCTCCGAACTGTGCTTTCTGTAACATTGTTTTTGACCCCAGTCTCCAACCTCTGCTCTTTGTAAAGTTCCTTCTGTACCTCAGTCTCCAAACTCTGATCTCTGCAACGATCCTTCTGCACCTCAGATTCCAATGTCTGCTCTCTGCAACGATCCTTCTGCACCCTAGTTCCCAAACTCTGCTCTCTGTAACAGTACTTCTGCACCTCAGTCGCAAACCTCTCCTCTCTGTACCAATCCTTCTGCACCTCAGTCTCCAACCTCTGCTCTCTGTAACAGGCCTTCTACACCCCAGTCTCCAACCTCTGCTCTTTGTAACAGTTCTTCTGCACCACAGTCTCGAACCTCTGCTCTCTGTAACAGTCCTTCTGCACCCGAGTCTCCAACCTCTGCTCTCTGTAACAATCCTTCTGCACCCCAGTCTCCAACCTCTGCTCTCTATACAGTTCTTCTGCACTCCAATCTCCAAACTCTGCTGTCAGTATCACTCCTTCTGCACCAAAGTCTCCATCCTCCGCTCTCTGTAAGAATCCTTCTGCACCCCAGTCTCCAACTTCTGCTCTCTGTAAAAGTCCTTCTGCACCTCAGTCTCCAACCTCTGCTCTCACTAACGGTTTTTCTGCAACCCAGTCTCTAACCTCTGCTCTCTGTAACGATCTATCTGCAACTCAGTCTCCAACCTCTGATTTCCTCTACAGTCTTTCTTAACTTTAGTCTCAAAACTCTGCTCTATGTAACAGTCCTTCTGCACCCTAGTCTCCAACATCTGCTCTCTAAAAGGATCCTTCATCTACACAGTCTCTAACCTCTGCTCTGTTTAACAGTCCTTTTGTATCGCAGTCTCCAAACTCTTCTATTTGTAAAGGTCCTTCTGCTCCCCAATTGCCAGCCTCTGCTTTCTGTAACAGTCTTTCTGCACCCCAGTCTTCAGACTCTGCTCTCTGGAAGATCATTTTTCATCCCAGTCTCCAAACTCTGCTCTTTGCAGCAGCTCTTCTACACCCCAGTATCCAAACTCTTTTCCCTTTAAAAGTCCTTCTGCACCTGAGTCTCCATCCTTTGATCTCTGTAATGGTCCTTCTGCATCCCAGCCTCCAAACTCTGCTCTCTGTAACAATCCTTCTGCAACTCAGTCTCCAACCTCTGCTCTCTGTGGCAGTCCTTCTGCAACCCAGTCTCCAACATCTGAAATCTGCAGCGATTCTTCTTCTACCCAGTCTTCAACCTCTGCTCCCTTTAACAGTCCTTTTGTATTGCAGTCTCCAACCTCTTCTCTTTGTAACAGTGCTTCTTCTCCCCAATTGCCAATATCTGCTTACTGAAAAAGTTCTTCTGCACCCCAGTCTCTAACCTCTTCTCTCTGCAACATCCTTCTGCACCTCAGTCTCTAAACTCTGCTCTCTGCAACAGTCTTTCTGCACCCCAGTCTCCAGACTCTGCTATCTGTAAGATCCATTTGCATCCCAGTCTCCAACATCGGCTCTCTGTAACAGTCCTTCTGCACCACAGTATCCAACCTCTGCTCTCTGGAAAAGTCCTTCTGCACATCAGTCTCCAACCTTTGCACTTTGTAATGGTTCTTCTGCACACCAATATTCAAACTCTGCTCTCTGTAACACTCCTTCTGCACCTCAGTCTTCAACGTCTGCTCTCTGTAACAGTCCTTCTGCACGACAGTCTCCAACATCTCCTTTGTGCAATGGTCCTTATGCACACAAGTCTCCAAACTCTGCTCTCTGTAACAGTCCTTCTGCACCTCAAACACAAAACTCTGCTCTCTTTAACAGTCCTTCTAAGCCTCAGTCTGAAACCTCTGATCTTTACAACGATCCTTCTTTACCCTAGTCTTCAAACTCTGATCTCTGTAACAGTCCTTCTGCACCTCAGTCTGCAACCTCTGCTCTCTGCAATAGTCCTTCTGCACCCCAGTGTCCAAGCTCTTCTCTCTGCAATAGTCCTTCTACACTCCAGTCTCCAACCACTGCTCTCTGCAAGGATGCTTTTGCATCACAGTCTCCAACTTCTGCTCACTGCAACAGTCTTTCTTCACTCCACTCTCCAACCTCTGCTCTCCTCTAAAGTCCTTCTTCACCCCAGTCTCAAAACTCTGTTCTCTGAAACATTTCTTCTGCAATCCAGTCTCCAACCTGTGCTCTCTGTAACTGTCATGCTGCACTCCAGTCTCCAAACTCTGCTCTCTGTAGCTATCCTTCTGCACCTCAGTCTTCAACCTCTACTCTCTTCAAGATTCTTCTCCACCTAAATCTCCAAGTTCTGCAATCTGTAACAGTCCTTCTGCACCCCAGTCTCCAACCTCTGCTCTCTGAAACAATCCTTCTGAACCTTAGTCTCCAACCTCTGCTCTCTGTAACAAACATTCTGCACCCCACTCTCCAAACTCTGCACTCTGTAACAGGCCTTCTGCAACCCAGTTTCCAACCTATTCTCTCTGCAACGATCCTTTTTCACCTCAGTCTCCATCCTCTGCTCTCTGCAACTGTCTTTTTGCACCCCAGTCTCCTTCCTCTGCTCTCTGTAAAAATTCTTCTGCACCCCAGTCTCCAACCGCTCCTCTCTATAACAGTCCTTCTGCACCTCAGTGTCCAACCTCTGCTCTCTGTAATGAACGTTCAGCACCTCAGTCTCAAACCGCTGCTCTCTGTAACAGGCCTTTTGAACCCCATTCTCCAACCTATGCTTTCTGGATCAGTCCTTTTGCACACCAATATCCTAACTCTGCTCTCTGTAACAGTCCTTCTGTACTGCAGTCTCGAATCTCTGCTCTCTGTAAAGGTCCTTCTGCACCCCAGTCTCCAACGTCAGCTTTCTGTATCAGTTCTTTTGCACCCCAGTCTGCAACCTCTGCTCTCAGTAAGAGTCCTTCTGCAACCCAGTCTCCAACATCTGCTCTCTGCAACATTTCTTCTGCACCCCAGTCTCAATCGGTGCTCTCTGTAACTGTCCTTCTGCACGCCAGTCTCCAACCTCTCCTCTCTGTAACGATCTTTCTGAACCACAGTCTGAAACCTCTGCTCTCTGCAACGATCCTTCTGACCCTCATAATCCAACCTCTGCTCTCCGCAATGGTCCTTCTGCACCCCAGTCTCCAATCTCTGCTCTCTGTAAGAGTCCTTCTGCACTTCAGTCTCCAATCTCTGCTCTCTGTAACAATCATTCTGCACCTCAGTCACCATTCTTTTCTATCTGTAACAATCCATCAGCACATCAGTGTCCAACCTCTGTTCTCTGTAACAGGTCTTCTGCACCACAGTCTCCAAACTCTGGTCTCTGTAACAGGCCTAATGCACCCCAGTCTCCAACCTCTTCTCTCTGCAATGATCCTTCTCCACCTCAGTCTCCAACAACTGCTCTCTGCAACAGTCCTTCTGCACCCAGTCTCCCACCTCTGCTTTCTGAAAGATTCTTCTTCACACCGGTCTCCAAACTTTGCTCTCTATAACAGTCCTTCTAAACCCCAGTCTCCAAACTCTACTTTCTATATCAGTTATTCTGCACCCCAGTCTCCAAACTCTGCTCTCTGTAAAAGTCCTTCTCCACATCACTCTCCAACCTCTTCTCTTTTCAACAGTTCTCCTGCACCCCAGTCTCCAATCTCTGCTCTCTGTAAGAACCTTCTTCACCCCGGTCTCCAAACTTTGCTCTCTATAACAGTCCTTCTGCACCTCAGTCTCCAACTTCTGCTCTATGCAACATTCCTTCAGCACCCCAGTCTCTAACCTCTATTCTCAGCAAAAGTCTTTCTACACCCCAGGCTCCAAACTCTACTCTCTGTAACAGTCTTTCTGTACTGCCTTCTCCAACATCTGCTGTCGGTAACGGTCCTTCTGCACCCGAAACTCCTAACTATACTTTCCATATCAGTTATTCTGCACCACAATCTCCAACCTCTGCTCTCCGTAAAAGTCCTTCTGCACCTCAGCCTCCAACCTCTGCTCTCTGCAACAGTCCTTCTGCCCTCCAGTCTCCAAACTCTTCTTTCTGTATCAGTCCTTTTGAACCTCAGTCTCAATCCTCTGCTCTCTGTATCTATCCTTCTGCACTTCACTCTCCAACCTTTGCTCTCTGTAATATTTTTTCTGCACCCCAGTCTCCAACCTCTGCTCTTTGTAACAGTTTTTCTATACCAGAGTCTCCAAAGTCTGGTTTCTGTAACGGTCCTTCTGCACCCCAATTTCCAACCTCTGCTTTCTGTAACAGTCCTTCTGCACCTCAGTCTCCATACTCTGCTCTCTGTAACAGTGCTTCTACAACTCAGTCTCCAACCTTTGCTCTCTGTTACAGTCATACTGAACCTCAGTATGACACCTCTGCTCTCTTCACGATCCTTCTGCACCCCAGTCTCCAAACACTGCTCTCTCTAATATTCCACCTGCACCTCAGTCTCTAACCTCTGCTCTCTGTAAGATCCTTCAGCAACCCAGTCTCCAAACTCTGCTCTCTATAACTATCCTTCTGCACCCCAGTTTCCAAATTATCCTCTCTGTAACAGGCTTTCTTCACGCCAGTCTCCAAACACTTCTTTTTGTAGCAGGCCTTCTGCACCCCAGTCTCCAATATCTGCTCTCTGCAACGATCCTTCTGCATCCCAGTCTCCAACATCTGCTCTCTGCAATGATCCTACTGGACCTCAGTCTCAAACCTCTAATCTCTGCAACTGTCTTTCTGCACCTCAGTCTCCAAATTCTGCTCTCTGTTAGATCCTGCTACACCCCTGTATGCAACCTCTGCTCTCTGTAACAGAACTTCTGAATCCGATTCTCCAAACTCTGCTCTCTGTAACAGTCCTTCTGCACCCCAGTCTCACACCTCTGCTCTCTACAAAAGTCCTTCTGCACCCAAGTTACCAAAATCTGCTCTCTGCAACAGTCCTTCTGTGCCCCAGTCTCCAACATCTTCTTTCTGAAACGGTTCTTCTGCACCTCAGTCTCAAAACGCTGCTCTCTGCAACGACCCTTCTGCACCTCATTCTCCAACCTCTGCTCTCTGTAACAGTCCTTATGCACCTCAGTCTCCCAACTCTGCTCTCTGGAAGATTCTTCTGCAACACAGACGTTAAACTTTGCACTCTGTAACAGTCCTTCTGCACAACAGTCTCCAACCTCTGCTCTCTGTAACAGACATTCTGCACCCCAGTCTTTAAGCTCTTGTCTCTGCAACGATTCTTCTCCATTCCAGTCTCCAATATCTGATCTATGCAACACTCCTTTTGAACCCCAGTATCAAAACTCTTCTCTGTGTAAGATCCATATGAACCCCAGTCTCCAAACTCTACTCTCTGTAAGAGTCCTTCTGCACCCCAGTCTCCAAACGCTGCTCTCTCTAACAGTCCTTCTGCACCTCAGTCTATTACCTCTGCTCTCTCTTACAGTCCTTCTGCACCTCAGTCTCCCAACTCTGCTCTCTGTAAGATCCTTTTGCAACCAAGTCTTCAAACTCTGCACTCATTAAGAGTACCTCTGCACAACAGTCTTCAACCTCTTCTCTCTGCAACATTTGTAACAGTCTTTCTGCTCCCCAGTCTCCAACATCTGCTCTCTGTAACAGTCTTTATGTACCGCAGTCTCCAACCTCTGCTCTTGTAATGGTCCTTCTACAACCCAGTCTCCAACCTCTGCTTTTTGAATCAGTCTTTCTGCACCCCAATTTCCAAACTCTGCTTTCTGTAACAGTCTTTCTGCACCTCAGTCTCTAAATTCTGCTCTCTGTTACAGTCCTTCTACACCTCAGTCTCCAAACTCTGCTCTCTGTAACAGTCCTTCTGCACCTCAGTCTGAAACCTCTCCTCTCTAAAATTCTTCTTCACCGCAGTCTCCAACCACTGCTCTCTGTAACAGTCCACTTACACCTCAGGCTCAAACCTCTGCTCTCTATAAGTGCCTTCAGCCACCCAGTCTCCAAACTATGCTCTCTGTAACAGTCCTTCTGCACCCCAGTCTCCAACCTCTCCTCTCTGTAACAGGCCTTCTACACGCCAGTCTCAAAACTCTGCTCTCTATAGCAGGCCTTCTGAACCCCAGTCTCCATCATCTGCTCTCTGCAATGATCCTTCTGCACCCCAATCTCCAAACATTGCTCTCTGCAATGATCCTACTTCTAACCAGTCTCTAACCTCTGATCTCTAACACAGTTTTTCTGCACCTCAGTCTCCAAATTCTAATCTTTGTAAGTTCCTTATGCACCACTGTTTCGAACCTCTACTCTCTATAATAATTCTTCTGCACCCCAGTCTCCAAATCTGCTCTCCGCAACAGTCCTGCTGTACCCCAGTCTGAAAACTCTGCTCTCTGCAACAGTCCTTCTGCACCCTAGTTACCAACATCTGCTCTCTGCTACAGTCCTTCTGCACCCCAGTCTCCAACCTCTGCTCTTTGTAACAGTACTCCTGTACTGCAGTCTCCAACCTCTGCTCACTGTAATGGTCTTTCTGCACCCCAGACTCAAATCTCTGCTTTCTTTATCAGTTCTTCTGCACACCAGTCTCCAAACTCTTCTCTCTGTAAGACTCCTTTTGCACCTCAGTCTCCAACCTCTGTTCTCTGCAACAGTCCTTCTGCACCCCAGTCTCAAAAGTCTACTCTCTTCAAAAGTTCTTCTGCACCCCAGTCTCCAACCTCTGCTCTCTGCAACTGTCCTTCTGCACTCTAGTCTTCAACCTCTGCTCTCTATAACAATTCTTCTGCACCTCAGTCTCCAAGCTCTGTATTCTGAAACTTTCCTTCTGCCGCTCAGTCTCAAACCTCTACTCTCTGCACCAATCCTCTTGCACCTCAATCTCCAACCTCTGCTCTCTGCAAAAGTCCTTCTGGATCCAAGTCTCCATCATCTGCTCTCTGCAACAGTCCTTCTGCACCCCAGTCTCCAAACTCTGCTCACTTCAACAGTTCTCCTGCATGACAGTCTCCAACATCTGCTCTCTGTAAGATCCTTCTGCACTCCAGTTTCCAAACTCTGTTCTCTGTAATATTCCTTCTCTACGCCAGTCTTTAAAATATGCTTTCCGCAAGTGTCCTTTGGCACCCCAGTCTCCAACATCTGTCCTCAGCAACAGTCCTTCTGCTTTCCAGTCTCCAACATCTGCTATCTGTAACACTCCTTTTGTACTGCAGTCTCCAACCTGTGCTCTTTGTAACATTCTTTCTGCACCCCAGTCTCCAAACTTTACTCTTTAAAACAGTTTTTCTATACCGCAGTTTTCAAACTCTGGTCTCTGTAACGGTCCTTCTGCACCCCAGTCTCCAACCACTGCTCTCTGTAACAGTCCTTCTGCACCTCAGTCTCCAACATCTGCTCTCTGTAACAGTCCTTCTGCACCTGATTCTTCAAACTCTGCTCTCTGTAAGATCCTTCTAGAACCCAGTCTTTATAATCTACACTCTGTAACACTCCTTCTGCACAACAGTCTCCAATCTCTAATCTCTGTAACAGGACTTCTACAAGCCAGTCTCCAACCTCTGCTCTCTGTAACGGTCTTTCTGCACCCCAGACTCAAATCTCTGCTTTCTTTATCAGTTCTTCTGCACACCAGTCTCCAAACTCTTCTCTCTGTAAGACTCCTTTTGCACCTCAGTCTCCAACCTCTGTTCTCTGCAACAGTCCTTCTGCACCCCAGTCTCAAAAGTCTACTCTCTTCAAAAGTTCTTCTGCACCCCAGTCTCCAACCTCTGCTCTCTGCAACTGTCCTTCTGCACTCTAGTCTTCAACCTCTGCTCTCTATAACAATTCTTCTGCACCTCAGTCTCCAAGCTCTGTATTCTGAAACTTTCCTTCTGCCGCTCAGTCTCAAACCTCTACTCTCTGCACCAATCCTCTTGCACCTCAATCTCCAACCTCTGCTCTCTGCAAAAGTCCTTCTGGATCCCAGTCTCCATCATCTGCTCTCTGCAACAGTCCTTCTGCACCCCAGTCTCCAAACTCTGCTCACTTCAACAGTTCTCCTGCATGACAGTCTCCAACATCTGCTCTCTGTAAGATCCTTCTGCACTCCAGTTTCCAAACTCTGCTCTCTGTAATATTCCTTCTCTACGCCAGTCTTTAAAATATGCTTTCCGCAAGTGTCTTTCGGCACCCCAGTCTCCAACATCTGTCCTCAGCAACAGTCCTTCTGCTTTCCAGTCTCCAACATCTGCTATCTGTAACAGTCCTTTTGTACTGCAGTCTCCAACCTGTGCTCTTTGTAACATTCCTTCTGCACCCCAGTCTCCAAACGTTACTCTTTATAACAGTTCTTCTATACCAAAGTTTTCAAACTCTTGTCTTTGTAACGTTCCTTCTGCACCCCTGTCTTCAACCACTGCTTTCTTTAACAGTCCTTCTGCACCTCAGTCTCCAACATCTGCTCTCTGTCACAGTCCTTCTGCACCTGATTCTTCAAACTCTGCTCTCTGTAAGATCCTTCTAGAACCCAGTCTTTATAATCTGCACTCTGTAACACTCCTTCTGCACACAGTCTCCAAACTCTGCTCTCTGTAACAGGACTTCTAGAAGCCAGTCTCCAACCTCTGCTCTATGTAACAGTCCTTCTGCACCCCAGTCTCCAACCACTCCTCTCTACATCGATTCTTCTCCACCAGAGTCTCCAACCTCTGCTCTCTTCAACAGTCCATTTGCACCCCAGTCTTCAACCTCTGCTCTCTGTAAGATCCATCTGAACCCCAGTCTCCAACCTCTGCTCTCTGTAAAAGTTCTTCTGCAGCCCAATCTCCAAACTCTGCTCTCTGAAACATTCTTTCTGCACCTCAGTCTCCAACCTCTGCTCTCTCTAACAGTCCTTCTGCACTCCAGTCTCCAACCTCTGTTCTCTTCAAAAGTCCTTCTGCACCCCAGTCTCCAGCCTCTGCTCTCTGCAACGATCCTTCTGGACCCCAGTCTCCATCCTCTGCTCTCTGTAACAGTCCTTCTTCACCACAGTCTCCAACCTCTGCTCTCTGTAAGATCCTTCTGCACTCCAATTTCCAAACTCTGCTCTCTGTAACATTCATTCTCCAGCCAAGTTTTTAAACTCTGCTTTCTGCAAGTGTAAAGCGGTACCCCAGTCTCCAACCTCTGTCCTCTGCAACAGTCCTTCTGCTGCCCAGTCTCCAACATCTGCTGTCTGTAACAGTCCTTCTATACCGCAGTCTCCAACCTCTGCTCTCCATAACGGTCTTTCTTCACCCCAGTCTCCAAACTCTGCTTTCTGTCAGTCCTTCTGAACCCAATTCTCAAACCTCTGCTCTCTGTATCTATCCTTCTGTACCTTTGTCTCCAAACCTGTGCTCTCTGTATCATTTCTTCTACACCCCAGTCTCCAACCTCTTCTTTCTGTAACAGTTGTTCTATACCGCAGTCTACAAACTCAGCTCTCTTTCACAGTCTGTCTGGACCCCAATTTCCAAATTCTACACCCTATAACAGTCCTTCTGCACCTGAATCTCCAAACTCTTCTCTCTGTAACAGTCCTTCTACACCTCAGTCTCCAAACTCTGCTCTCTGTAACAGTCCTTCTGCACCTCAGTCTCCAACCTCTGCTCTCTGTAAGATCCTTCAGTAAACCACTCTCCAAACTCTGCTCTCTATAACAGTCCTTCTGCACCTCAGTCTCTAATTCTTCTCTCTGTAAGATTCTTCTGCACCCCTGTCTCCAAGCTCTGCTCCTTGCAACAATCCCTCTTCACCACAGTCTCCAACCTCTGCTCTATGTAACAGGACTTTTGCACCTCAGTCTCCAACCTCTGCTTTATGTAACAGGACTTCTGCACCTCAGTCTCATACCTCTGCTCTCTGAAACAGTCCTTCTGCAATACAGTCTCCAAACTCTGCTCTCTGCAACAGTCCTTCTGAACCCCAGTCTCCAACCTCTGCTCTCTGCAACAGTCCTTCTGCACTCCAGTCTCCAACATCTGCTCTCTGTAACAGTCCTTCTGCTCCTAATTCTCCAACCTCTGCTCTCTGTAAGATCCTTCTAGAACCCAGTCTTTATAACCTTAACTCTGTTACATTCCTTCTGCACAACAGTCTCCAAACTCTGCTTTCTGTAACAGGACTTCTACAAGCCAGTCTCCAAACTCTGCTCTATGTAACAGGCCTTCTGCACCCCAGTCTCCAACCTCTCCTCTCTACATCGATTCTTCTCCACCAGAATCTCCAACCTCTGCTCTCTTCAACAGTCCATTTGCACCCCAGTCTTCAACCTCTGCTCTCTGTAAGATCCATCTGAACCCCAGTCTCCAACCTCTGCTCTCTGTAAAAGTTCTTCTGCAGCCCAGTCTCCAACATCTGCTCTCTGTAACATTCTTTCTGCACCTCAGTCTCCAACCTCTGCTCTCTCTAACAGTCCTTCTGCACTCCAGTCTCCAACCTCTGTTCTCTTCAAAAGTCCTTCTGCACTCCAGTCTCCAGCCTCTGCTCTCTGCAACGATCCTTCTGGACCCCAGTCTCCATCCTCTGCTCTCTGCAACAGTCCTTCTTCACCACAGTCTCCAACCTCTGCTCTCTGTAAGATCCTTCTGCACTCCAGTTTCCAAACTCTGCTCTCTGTAACATTCATTCTCCAGCCAAGTTTTAAAACTCTGCTTTCTGCAAGTGTAAAGCGGTACCCCAGTCTCCAACCTCTGTCCTCTGCAACAGTCCTTCTGCTGCCCAGTCTCCAACATCTGCTCTCTGTAACAGTCCTTCTATACCACAGTCTCCAACCTCTGCTCTCCATAATGGTCTTTCTTCACCCTAGTCTCCAAACTCTGCTTTCTGTATCAGTCTTTCTGAACCCAATTCTCAAACCTCTGCTCTCTGTATCTATCCTTCTGTACCTTTGTCTCCAACCTGTGTTCTCTGTATCATTTCTTCTACACCCCAGTCTCCAACCTCTTCTTTCTGTAACAGTTTTTCTATACCGCAGTCTACAAACTCTGCTCTTTTTCACGGTCTTTCTGCACCCCAATTTCAAAATTCTACACCCTGTAACAATCCTTCTGCACCTGAGTCTCCAAACTCTTCTCTCTGTAACAGTCCTTCTAGACCTCAGTCTCCAACCTCTGCTCTCTGTAACAGTCCTTCTGCACCTCAGTCTCCAACCTCTGCTCTTTGTAAGATCCTTCAGTAAACCAGTCTCCAAACTCTGCTCTCTATAGCAGTCCTTCTGCACCTCAGTCTCTAATTCTGCTCTCTGTAAGACTCTTCTGCACCCCTGTCTCCAAGCTCTGCTCCTTGCAACGATCCTTCTGCACCACAGTCTCCAACCTCTGCTCTATGTAACAGGACTTTTGCACCTCAGTCTCCAACCTCTGCTTTATGTAACAGGACTTCTGAAACTCAGTATCCTACCTCTGCTCTCTGAAACAGTCCTTCTGCACCCCAGTCTCCAAAGTCTGCTCTCTGTAACAGTCCTTCTGCACCCCAGTCTCCAACCTCTTCTCTCTGCAACAGTTCTTCTACACCCGAGTCTCCAACCTCTGCTCTCTGTAGCATTTCTTCTGCACCTCAGTCTCCAAACTCTGTTCTCTGTATGGGTACTTATGCACCTCAGTCTCCAAACTCTACTCTCTTTAACAGTCCATGTGCACTTCAGTCTCCAACCTCTGCTCTCTGTAGCATCCTTCTAAAACCCAGTCTTCAAACTCTACTCTTTCTAAAAGTCTTTCTGCACATCAGTCTCAAAACTCTGATCTTTGCAATGATTCTTCTTAACCCCAGTATCCAATGTCTGCTCTCTGCAACAGTCTTTCTGCACCACAGTATCCAAACTCTGCTCTCTGCAACAGTCCTTCTGAACCCCAGTCTCGAAACTCTGCACTCTGCAGCAGTCCTTCTGCACCCCAGTCTCCAAACTCTGCTCTCTACAACAGTTCTACTGCACCCCAGTCTCCAAACTCTGCTCTCTGTAGTATTTCCTCTTCACCTCAGTCTCCAAACTTTTTTTCTGCAAGGGTTCTTCTGCACCTCAGTCTCCAAACTCTACTCTCTTTAACAGTCCTTCTGCACTTCAGTCTCCAACCTTTTCTCTGTGTAAGATCTTTCTGAAAACGAGTCTCCAAATTTTGTTCTCCGTAACATTCCTCTTCCACCCGAGTCTCAAACCTCTGTCCTCTGCAACAGTCCTTCTGCTTCCTTTTCTCCGAGATCTGCTCTCTGTAACAGTCTTTCTACACCTCAGTCTCCAACCTCTGCTCTTTTTAAAAGTCCTTCTGCACCCCAGTTTCCAACCTCTGTTCTCGGTAACAGTCCTATACCGCAGTCTTCAACCTCTGCTCTCTTTAATGGTCCTTCTGCACTCCAGTTTCCAAACTCTGATTCCTGTAACAGTCCTTCTGCACCTGAGTCTCCAAACTCTGCACTCTGTAACAGTCCTTCTAATCTCCAGTCTCCAACTTCTGCTCTCAGCAACAGTCCTTCTTCACCTGAGTCTGAAAACTCTGTTGTCTGCAACGAACCTTCTGCACCCCAGTCTCCTAACTCTGCTCTCTGTAACAGTTTTTCTACAGCTCAGTCTTTAACCTCTGCTCTCTGTAACAGTCCTTCTGCACCTCAGTCTCAAAAATCTGCTCTCTGTAAGATCCTTGACTAACTCAGTTTCCAAACTCTGGTCTCTGTAACAGTCCTTCTGCACCTGAGTCTCTTACCTCTGCTCTCTGTAAGACCCTTTTGCAACCCAGTCTCCAAACTCTCCCCTGTGTAACAGTCTTTTTTCACAACAGTTTCCAACATCTGCTTTCTATAACAGGAATTCTGCAACCTAGTCTCGAAACTCTGCTCTCTGGAACAGGCCTTCTGTACCCCAGTATCAAATCTCTTCTCTCTTCAACGATCCTTCTCCACCCCAGTCTCCAACCTGTGCTCTCGGCAAGAGTCCTTCTACACCCCAGTCTCCAACCTCTGCTTTCTGTAAGATCCTTATGCACTCCAGTCTCCAAACTCTGCTCTGTGTAACAATCCGTCTGCACCCCAGTCTCCAACCACTGCTCTTTTTAACAGTCCTTCTGCAACACAGTCTCCAACATGTGCTGTCAGCAACAGTCCTTCTGCACCTCACTCTCCAAAATCTTCTCTCTGCAACAATTCTTCACCATCCCACTCTCCAAATTCTGCTCTCTGCAACAGTCCTTCAGCACCCCAGTCTCTAACCTCTGCTTTCTTTAACAGTCCTTTTGCAAACCAGTCTCCGACATCTGCTCTCTGTAACAGTCCTTCTGCACCCCAGTCTCCAAACTCTGCTTTCTGTTTCAGTCCTTAAGCACGACACTCTCCAACCTCTTCTCTCTGTAACAGTCCTTCTGCACCTTAGTTTCCAACCTCTACTTCTGCAACAGTCCTACTGCACCCGAGTCTCCAAACTCTGCTCTCTGCAACAGTTCTTGTGCACCCTAGTAACCAACATCTGCTCTCTGCAACAGTCCTTCTGCACCCCAGTCTCCACCTCTGCTCTCTTTAACAGTCTTTGTGTACTGCAGTCTCCAACCTCTGCTCCCTGTTACTGTCTTTCTTCACCACAAACTCCAATCTCTGCTTCCGCTCTCAGTCCTTCTGATCCCCAGTCTCCAAACTCTGCTATCTGTGAGAATCCTACTGCACATAAATCTCCAAACTCTTCTCTCTGTAAGATCCTTCTGCTCCCCAGTTTCCAAACTCTGCTCTTTATAATATTTCTTCTCCACCCCAGTTTCCAATATCTGCTCTCTGTAAGAGTCCTTCTGCACAACAGTCTCCAACATCTGCACTCTGTAATAGTATTTCTGCACCTCAGTCTTAAAAATCTGCTCTCTGTTAAAGTCCTTCTATACCACAGTTTCCACACTCTGCTCTAGGTATTGGTCTTTCTGCACCCCAATGTGCAACCTCTGCTCTGTAGAAATCCTTCTGCACCTCATTCTCCAAACTCTGCTCTCTGTAACAGTCCTTCTGCACATCAGTCTCCAACATCTGCTATCTGTAACAGTCTTTCTGCACCTCAGTATCCAAACTCTCCTCTCTGTAACAGTCCTACTGCACCTCAGTATGAAACCTCTGGTCTTGGCAGGATCCTTCTGCACCCCAGTCTCCAACCACTGCTCTCTGTAACAGTCCTCCTGCACCTCAGTCTCCAACCTCTGCTCTCTGTAAGATCGTTTTGCAACCCAGGTTTTAAACTCTGCACTCTGTCTCAGTCATTCTGCACAACAGTCTCCAACCTCTGATCTTTGTAACAGTACCTCTGTAACCCAGTCTCAAACCTTGGCTCACTGTAACAGGCCTTCTGCACCCCAGTCTCCAACCTCTTCTCTCTGCAATGATTCTTCTCAACACCAGTCGCCAACCTCTACTCTCTGCAACAGTCCTTTTGCACCACAGTCTCCAACCTCTGCTCTCTTTAAGAACCATCTGCATCCCAGACTTCAACCTCTGCTCTCTGCAACAGTTCTTCTGAATCACAGTCTCCAAACTCTCCTCTCTGCAACGATCCTTCTGGACCCCAGTCTCCAATGTCTGATATCTGCAACAGTCCTTGTGCACCACAGTCTCCAAACTCTGATCTCTGTAAGATCTTTCTGCACTCCAGTTTCCAACCTCTGCTCTCTCTAACATTCCTTCTCCACCCCAGGCTTCAACCTCTTACTTCCTGCAAGTGTCCTGGGCACCCCAGTCTCCATAATCTGTTCTCTGCAACAGTCCTTCTGCTCCCTAGTCTCCAATATCTGCTCTCTGTAACAGTCCTTAGGTAATGCAGTCTCCAACCTCTGCTCTCTGTAAAGGTCCTTCTGCACCCCAGTCTCCAATCTCTGCTTTCTGAATCAGTCTTTCTGAACCCCAGTCTTCAACCTCTGCTCTCTGTAACAGTCCTTCTACACCTCAGTCTCCAAACTCTGCTCTCTGTAACAGTCCTTCTGCACCTCAGTCTGAATGCTCTGCTCTCCACCATCCTTCTGCAGCTTAGTCTGCAAACTGTGCTCTCTGTAAAAGTCCTTCTGTACCCCAGTCTCAAATCTTTGCTCTCTCTACCATTCCTTCTCAACCCCAGGCTCCAACCTCTGCTTCCTGCAAGTGTCCTGGGGCACCCCAGTCTCCATCATCTGTCCTCTGCAACAGTCCTTCTGCTCCCCAGTCTCCAATATCTGCTCTCTGTAACAGTCCTTAAGTAACGCAGTCTACAACCTCTGCTCTCTGTAAAGGTTCTTCTGCACCCCAATCTCCAATCTCTGCTTTCTGTATTAGTCTTTCTTAACCCCAGTCTTTAAACTCTGCTCCCTGTAACAGTCCTTCTACACCTCAGTCTCCAACCTCTGCTCTCTGTAACAGTCCTTCTGCACCTCAGTCTGAATCCTCTGCTCTCCAGGATCCTTCTGCAGCTCAGTCTGCAACCAGTGCTCTTTGTAGAAGTCCTTCTGGACCCCAGTCTCATATCTATGCTCTCTGTAACAGTCCTTCTATAATGCAGTCTACAAACTTTGCTCTCTGAAACGGTCCTTCTGCACCCCAATTTCCAACCTCTGCTTTCTGTAACAGTCCTTCTGTACCTCAGTCTCCAAACTCTGCACTCTGTAACAGTCCTTTTAAACCTCAGCCTCCAACCTTTGTACTCTGTAACAGTGTTTCTGCACCTCAGTCTGAAACCTATGCTCTCTAATATCCTTCTGCACCCCAGTCTCCAACCACTGCTCTATGTAACAGTCCACCTGAACCTCAGTCTCCAACCTCTGCTCATTGTAAGATTCTTCAGAAACCCAGTCTCCAAACTCTGCTCTCTGTAACAGTCCTTCGGCAGCACAGTCTCAAACCTCTTCTCTCTTTAACAGTCCTACTGAACCTCAGTCTCCAAACTCTGCTCTCTGCAACAGTCTTTCTGCACCCCAGTCTCCAACATCTGCTCTCTGTAACAGTCCTTCTGCACCTCAGTCTGAAACCTCTGCTCTCTGCACGATCCTTATGTACCCCAGTCTAAAACCACTGCTCTCTGTAACAGTCCACCTGCACCTCAGTCTCCAACCTCTACTCTCTGTGAGATCTTTCAGCAACCCAGTCTCCAAACACTGCTCTCTATAACAGTTCTTCTGCACCCCAGTCTCCAACCTCTCCTCTCTGTAACAGGCCTTCTGCACACCAGTCTCCAAACTCTGCTCTCTGTAATGATCCTACTGCACCCCAGTCTCCAACCTCTTATCTCTACAGCAGTCCTTCTGCACCTCAGTCTGAAACCTCTGCTCTCTGCATGATCCTTCTGCACCCCAGTCTCCAACCTCTACTCTATGTAACAGGACTTCTGCACCTCAGTCTCCCACCCCTCCTCTCTGTAACAGGCCTTCTGCAGGCCAGTCTCCAAACTCTAATCTCTGTAGCAGGCCACGGCACCCCAGTCTCCAAAATCTGCTTTCTGCAACGATCCTACTGCACCCCAGTCTCCAACCTTGCTCTCTGCAATGATCCTAGTGCACCCCAGTCTCTAACATCTGATCTCTGCAACAGTGCTTCTGCACCTCAGTCTCCAAATTCTGCTCTCTGTAAGATCCTTCTGCACCCCTGTATCCAACCTCTGCTTTTTGTAACAGTCCTTCTGCATCTTAGTCTCCAAACTCTGCTCTCTGTTACAGGCCTTCCACACCTCAGTCTCCAAACTCTGCTCTCTGCAACAGTCCTCTGCACCCCAGTCTACAACCTCTGCTCGCTAAAACAATCCTTCTGCACCCTAGTTAGCAACAACTGCACTCTTCAACAATCCTTCTTCAGCCCAGTCTGCAACATCTGCTCTCTGCAACACTTCTGCACCTCAGTCTGAAAACTCTCTGCAACGACCCTTCTGCCCCCGAGTCTCCTACCTCTGCTCTCTTTAATAGTGCTTCTACACCTCAGTCTCCAAACTCTGCTCTCTGTAAGACCCTTCTGAAACACAGTCTTTAAACTCTGCACTCTGTACCAGTCATTCTGCACAACAGTCTTTAAACTCTGCTCTCCGTAACAGGACTGCTGCACTCCAGTCTCCAACCACTTCTCTCTTCAACGATTCTACTCCACACCAGTCTCCAACATCTGCTCTCTGCAACAGTCCTTTGCACCCCAGTCTCCAAACTCTGCTCTCTGTAAGATCCATCTGAACCCCAGTCTCCAACCTCTGCTCTCTGTAAATGTCCTTCTTCAACTTAGTCATCAAACTCTGCTCTCTGGAACAGTCCTTCTTAACCCCAGTCTCTAATATCTGCTCTCTGCAACAGTACTTCTCCACCCCAGTCTCCAAACTCTGCTCTCTGCAACCATCCTTCTGGACCCCAGTCTCCAACGTCTGCTCTCTGCAACAGTCCTTCTGCACCACAGTCTCCAACCTCTGCTCTCTGTAATATTTTTCTGCACTCCAGTTTCCAGACTCTGCTCTTTGTAACATTATTTTTCCACCCCAGTCTCCAACCTCTGTCCTCTGAAAGAGTACTTCTGCTCCCCAGACTCCAAGATCTGCTCTCTGTAACAGTCCTTCTGTACCGCAGTTGTTAACCTGTGCTCTTTATAAGGGTCCTTCTACACCCCAGTCTCCAACCTCTGCTTTCTGTATCAGTCTGTCTGAACCCCAGTCTCTAACCTCTGTTCTCTGTATCTAACCGTGTGCACCTCAGTCTCCAACCTGTGCTCTATGTAAGAATAATTCTGCACCCCAGTCTCCAACCTCTGCTCTCGATAACAGGTCTATACCGCCGTCTCCAAACTCTGCTCTCTGTAACAGTCTTTCTGCACCTCAATTTCCAAACTCTGCTTCCTATAACAGTCCTTCTGAACCTGAGTCTCAAAACTCTCCTATGTGTAACAGTCTTTCTAACCTCAGTTTCCAACATCTGCTCTTTGTATCCGTCCTTCTTGACCTCAGTCTAAAACCTCTGCTCTCTGCACGATCCTTCTGCACCCCAGTCTCAAACCACTGCTCTCTGTAACAGTCCACCTGCACCTCAGTACCCAACCTCTGCTCTCTGTAAGATCCTTCAGCAACCCAGTCTCCAAACTTTGCTCTCTATAACAGTCCTTCTGCAGCCCAGTCTCCAAACTCTCCTCTCTGCAACAGTCCTTCTGCACCCCAGTCTCGAACACCTGCTCTCTGCAACAGTCCTTCTGAACTTCAGTCTGAAAACTCTGCTCCATTAAACCACCCTTCTGCACGCCAGTCTCCTAATTCTGATCTCTGTAACAGTCCTTCTGCACCTCATTCTCCCAACTCTGCTCTCTGTAAGATCCTTGTACAACCCAGTCTTTAAACTCTGCACTCTGTAACAGTCCTTCTGAACAAAAGTCTCCAAACTCTGCTCTCTGTAACAGTACTTCTGCAACCCAGTCTTCAAACTCTGCTCTCTGTACCATTCTTTCTGTACTGCAATTTCCAAACTCTTTTCTCTGTAATGGTCCTTCTGCATCCCATTCTCCAACCTCTGCTTTCTCTATCAGTCTTTCTGCACTCAGGTCTCCAACCTCTGCTCTCTGTAAGAGTCCTTTTTCACCTCAGTCTCCAAGGTCTGCTCTCTGCAACAGACTTTTGGCACCCCAATCTCCAACCTCTGGTCTCTGCAAAAGTCATTCTACACCTAATTCTTTAACCTCTAAACACTCCAACAGTCCTTCTGCACCTCAGTCTTTAACCTCTTCTCTTTGCAAAGGTCTTTCTGCACCTCAGTATTCAACATCTGCTCTCTGTAACAGTCCTTCTGCACCCCAGTCTCCAAAATCTGCTCTCCCTAACTGTCCTTTTGCACCCCAGTCTCCACCCTCTGCTCTCTGCAATGATCCTTTTACACCCAAGTCTACAAACTCTGCTCTCTGAAACAGTTCTTCTACACCCCAGTCTCCAACATCTGCTCTCTGCAAGAGTTTTTCTAAACCTCATTCTGAAAACTCAGCTCTCTGCAATGATCCTTGTGGACCAAAGTCTACAGCATCTGCTCTCTCTGACAGTCCTTCAGCACCTCAGTCACCAACCTCTGCTCTCTGTAGGACACTTATGCCACCCAGTCTCCAAACGCTGCTCTATGTTACAGGCCTTCTGCTCCCAAGTCTCCAAGCTCTTCTCTGTGTAACAGCTCTCTGTAACAGTCTTTCCCCGCAGTCTCCAAACTCTGCAACAGTCCTTCTGCACCCCAGTCTGGAAACACTGCACTCTGCACAGTCCTTCTGCACCCAGTCTCCAACCTCTGCTCTCTTCAACAGTCCTTCTGCACCTCAGTCTCCAAACACTGCTCTCTGTAACAGTTTTCCGCAACTCAGTCTTCAACAACTGCTCTCTGCAACAGGCCTTCTGCTCCCCAGGCTCCAAACTCTACACTCAGTATCAGTCCTTTTGCACCCCAATCTCCAAACACTGGTCCCTGTAACAGTTTTTCTGCACCTCAGTCTTAAACAACTGCTCTCTGCAACAGTCCTTCTGCAACCCAGTCTCCAACCTCTGTTCTTTAGAACAGTCCTTCTATACCCCAGTCACCATAATCTACTCTCTGCAACGATCTTTCTTCACCCCAGTCTCCAACGTCTGCTCTCTGCAACAATCCTTCTGCACCCCAGGGTCCAAACTTTCCTCTCTGTAAGATTTCTCTACACCCCAGTTTGCAAACTCTGCTCTCTGTAACATTCCATCTGTACCCCAGTCTCCAACGTCTGCCCTCTGCAATGGTCCCTCTGCACCCCAGTCTCCAACTTTGTTCTCTACAACAGTTTTTCTGTACCGCAGTCTTCAACCTTTGTTCTCTGTAAGGGTCCTTCTGCACCCCAGTCTCCAACCTCTGCTTTCTGTATCAGTCCTACTGCAAATCACTCTTCAACCTCTGCTCTCTGCAACAGTCCTTCTGCACACCAGTCTTAAACCTCTGCTCTCTTCAACAGTCCTTCTGAACCCCAGTCTCCAACACTGCTCTCTGCAACAGTCTTTCTCCACCCCAGTCTCAATCATCTGCTTTCTGTAACAGTCCTTCTGTACTGCAGTTTCCAAACTCTTCTCTCTGTTACGGTTCTTATGCATCCCACTCTCCAACCTCTGCTTTCTCTATCAGTCCTTCTGCACTCAGGTCTCCAACCTCTGCTCTCTGTAATAGTCTTTCTGCACCTCAGTCTCCAACGTCTACTCTCTGCAATAGTCCTTCGGCACTCCAGTCTCCAACCTCTGCTCTCTGTTTAGTCTTTCTGTACTACAGTCTCCAACTTCTTCTCTCTGTAATGGTCCTTATGGACCCCAGTCTCCAAACTCTGCTTTCTGAATCAGTCCTTCTGCACCCTGGTCTCTAAACTCTGATTTCTGTAACAGTTCTTCTGCAACTCAGACTACAATTTCTGTTCTCTGCAACAGTTCTTTTGTGCCCTAATCTTTAAACTCTGCTCTCTGCAACAGCCCTTCTGCACCTCAGTGTCCAAACTCTGCTCTCTGTAAGATCCTTCTGAAACCCAGTCTCCAACCTCTGCTTTCTCCAATGGTCCTTCTGCACCCCAGCCTCTAACCTCTGTTCTCTACAACAGTTATTCTGCACTCCAGTCTCCAAACTCTGCTCTCTGTAACAGTCCATCTGTACCGAAGTCTCCAAATTCTGTTCTCTGTAAGGGTCCTTCTACACCCCAGTCTCCAACCACTGCTTTCTGTATCAGTCCTTTTGCACCACATTCTCCAAACTCTGCTCTCTGGAACAGTCCTTCTGCACCACAGTCACCAACCTCTGCTTTCTGTATCAGTCCTTCTGCACCTCAGTCTCCAACCTCCACTTTCCTCAGCAGTCCTTGTCCACTCTAGTCTCAAACCTCTGCTCTCAGTAACAGTCCTTCTGCACCTGAGTCTGAAAACTCTTCTCTCTGGAACGATCCTTCTGAATCTCAGTCTCAAACCTTTTCTCTGTATAACAGTCCTTATGTACCTCAGTCTCCAAACTTTTGTCTCTGTAAGATCCTTTTGCAACCCACTCTGTAAACTCTTCTCTCCTCAACTATCCTTCTGCACCCCAGTCTCTAACCTCTGCTCTCTGCACCAGTCCTCCTGCACCCTATCTCAAACCTATGCTGTCTGTAAGATCCTTCTGCCCACCTGTCTCCAACCTCGGCTCTCTGCAAAAGTACTTCTGTAAAGCAGTCTCGAAACTCTGCTCTCTGTAAGGGTCCTTCTGCATTTCAATCTCCAATCTTTGCTCTCTGCAACACTCCTTCTGAAACCCAGTCTCTAAAATTTGCTCTGTGCAATAGATTTTCTGCACATGAGTCTCCAACCTGTGCTCTCCATAAAAATCCTACTGCACCCCAGTCTTCAACCTTTGCTTTCTGTAAAAGTCCGTCTGCAATACAGTCTCCAATCTCTGCTCTCTGTTACGATCCTTCTGCACCCCAGTCTCCAAAATCTGCTCTCTGCAACAATTCTTCTGCACCCAGTCTCCAAAGTCTGCTCTCTGTAACAGTCCTTTTGCACCCCAGTCTCCAACCTCTGGTCTCTGCAACAGTCTTTCAGCACCCAAGTCTCCAACATCTGCTCTCTGCAACAGACCTTCTACACCCAAGTCTACAACTTCTGCTCTCTGCAACAGTCCTTCTATTCCCCAGTCTCGATACTCTGCTCGCTGCAAGGATCCTTCTGCACCCCAGTCTCCAACCTCTGTTCTATTCAACAGTTCTTATGAACCCCAGTCTCCAAACTCTGCTTTCTGTAAGGATCCTTATGCACCCCAGTATCCAAACTCTGCTTTCTGTATCAGTCGTTTTCCACCACAGTCTCGAAAATCTGCCCGCTCTAACAGTCCTTCTGCAACTCAGTCTGCAAACTCTGCTCTCTGCAACTGTCCTTCTGCACCTCAGTCTCCAACCTCTGCTCTCTCTAAGCGTCCTTCGGCACCCGAGTCTTCAACTTCTGCTTTCTGTTTCAGTCCTTCTGCACCCCAGTCTCCAACCTCTGCTCTCTGTAACAATCCTTCTGCACCTCGGTCTCCAATGTCCGCTCTCTGAACGGTCCTTCTGCACCTCAGTCTCCAACCTCTTCTCTCTGTAACAGTGCTTCTGCACCTCAGTATCCAACTTTTGCTCTCCTTAATAACTTTCTGCAACCCAGTATTCAAACCCTGCTCTCTTTACCAATCTTTCTGCACCCCAGTCTCCAAACTCTGCTGTCTGTAATAGGCCTTCTGCACCACAGTCTCCGAACTCTGCTTTCTGTATCAGTCCTTCTGCACCCCAGTCTCCAACCTCTGGTCTCTGCAACGATCATTCTGCACCACAGTCTTCAAACTCTGTTCTCTACAACACTTCTTCTGCACCCCAGTCTCCAAAATCTGCTGTCTGTAACAGTCCTTCTCCACCACAGTCTGCAACCTCTGCACTCTGCAATTGTCCTACTGCACCCAGTCTCCAACCTCTGCTCTCTGCAACAGACCTTCTGCACCCCAGTCTCCAACATCTTCTCTCTACAACAGTCCTTCTCCACACTAGTCTCAAACCTATGCTTTCTGTAAGAGTACTTTTGTACTGCAGTTTCCAAACTCTTCTCTCTGTAACGGTCCTTCTGCACCCCACTCTCCAACCTCTGCTTTCTCTATCAGTCCTTCTGCACTCAATCTCCAACCTGTACTCTGTAACTGTCCTTCTGCATTTCCGTCTCCAACGTCTGCAAGCTGCAACAGTCTTTCGGAACCCCAAACTTTAACCTCTGCTCTCTGCAACAGTCCTACACCCAAGTCTCCAACCTCTGCACTCTGCAACAGTCCTTCTGCACCTCACTCTCTAACCTCTTCTCTTTGCAAAGGTCTTTCTGCACCTCAGTCTTCAACATCTACTCTCTGTAACAGTCCTTCTGCACCCCATTCTCCAAACTCTGCTCTCTGCATCAGTCCTATTGCACCCCAGTCTCCAACCTCTGCTCTCTGTAAGATCGTTCTGCACACCTGTCTCAAAACTCTGCTCTCTTTAACAGTTCCTCTGTACAGCAGTCTCTAACCTCTATTCTCTGTAACAGTCTTTCTGCACCCCAGTCTCCAAACACTGCACTCTGCACAGTCCTTCTGCATGCAGTCTCCAACCTCTCCTCTCTGCAACAGTCCTTCTGCACCTTAGTCTCTAAACACAGATCTCTGTAAGAGTTTTTCTACACCTCAATCTTCAACAACTGCTCTCTGCAACAGTCCTTCTTCACCCCAGTCTCCAAACTCTGCTCTCTAGAACAATCCTTCTATACACCATTCTCCATAATATACTCTCTGCAACAATCCTTCTGCACCCCAGTCTCCAAAGTCTGCGCTCTGCAACAATCCTTCTGCACCCCAGTCTCAAAAATTTCCTCTCTGTAAGATCGTTCTGGTCCACAGTCACCAAACTCAGCTCTCAGTATTAGTCCTTCTGCACCCCAGTCTCCAACGTCTGCTCTCTGCAACAAACGTTCTGCACCCAAGTCTCCAAACATTCCTCTCTATAAGATTCTTCTGTACCACAGTTTCCACACTCTTCTCACTGCAACAGTCCTTCTACACCCCAGTCTCCATACACTGCTCACCCCAATGATCCTTCTGCACCACAGTCTCCAACCCATGCTCTCTGTAACAGTCCTTCTGTACCGCAGCCTCCAAACTCTTTTCTCCATAAGTGTCCTTATGTACTCCAGTATCCAAACTATGCTTTCTGTGTCAGTCGTTTGGAAGCACAGTCTCCAAACTATGCTCTATGTATCAGTCCTTCTGCAACTAAGTCTGCAACTTAGTCTGCAACCTCTTGAACCCCAGTCTCCATCCTCTGCTCTCTGCAACAGTCCTTTTGCACACCAGTCTCCAACATCTGCTCTCTGCAACAGTTCTTCTCCACCCCATTCTCCAACCTCTGCTATTTTTAACAGTCCTTCTGTATTGCAGTCTCCAACCACTGCTCTCTGTAAGGGTCCTTTTACACATGAGTCTCCAAGCTCTGCTTTCTGTCTTAGTCCTTCTGCACCCGAGTCTCCAAACTTTGTTCTGTGTAAATGTCCTTCTGCACCTTAGTCTCCAAACTCTGCTCTCTGCTACAGTCTTTCTTCACCCCAATCTGCAACCTCTACTCTCTGCAACAGTCCTTCTACAACCCAGTCTAAAACCTATGCTCTCTGCAACAGTCCTTCTGCACCCCAGTCTCCAACCTCTCCTCTCTTTATCAATCATTCTGCACCTCAGTCTCCAAGCTCTGCTCTCTGCAATGATCCTTCTGCACCTAGGTCTCCAAACTCTACTCTCTGCAACAGTGCATCTGCACCTCAGTCTCTAAACTCTGCTCTCTGTAACAATCCTTCTGCACGCCAGTCTCCGAACTCTGCTCTCTGTAAGAGGCCTTCTGTACCCCAGTCTCCAACCTCTTCTGTCTTTGTCAGTCCTTCTGCACCCCAGTCTCCAACCTCTGCTCTCTGCAACAATCCTTCTGCACCCTGTATCCAACCTGTGCTCGCTGCAACAGTCCTTGTTCACCCAGTTTCCAACATCTGCTCTCTGCAACAGTTCTTCTGTACCTCAGTCTGAAAACTCTGCTCTCTGCAATTATCCTTCTGCACCCGAGTCTCCAACCTCTGCTCACTGTAACAGTCCTTCTGTACATCAGTCTCCAACTTCTGCTCTGTATCAGTCCTGCACCCCTGTCTCCCACATCTGCTCTCTGTAACTGTCCTTCTTCACCTCAGTCTTCAACCTCGGCTCTGTGTAAGAGTCCTTCTGCATCTCAGTCTGGAAACTCTGATGACTGCAATGATCCTTCTGTACCCCAGTCTCCAACCTCTGTTCTCTGCAACGATCCTTCTGAAACTCAGTCTCTAACCTCTACTCTCTGTAACAGTCCTTTTGCACCTCAGTCTCCAACATCTGCTCTCTGTAAAATCCTTCAGCAACCAAGTCTCCAAACTCTGCCATTAGTAACAGTTCTTCTGAAGCGCTTCTCCAAACTCTGCTCTTCATAACAGGCCTTCTGAACCCCAGTCTCCAAACTCTGCTCTCTTTAACAGTCCTGCTGCATCTTGGTCTACAAACTCTGCTCTCTGTAAGATCCTTCTGCAACCTTGTCTAAAAACTCTGCTCTCTGTAACAGTCCTTCTGCACCTCAGTCTTCAACCTCTGTTCTTTGCAACACTCCTTCTGCACCCCAGTTGCCAGCCTCTGCTCTCTGTAACAGTCCTTCTGTACCGCATTCTCCAAACTCTGCTCTTTGTAACTGTCCTTCTGCACACCAGTCTCCAACCTTTGCTTTTTGTATCAGTCTTTCTGCTCCCCAGTCTACATACTCTGCTCTCTGTAACAGTCCTTATGCACCCCAGTCTCCAACCGCTGCTGTCTGCAACATTCCTTCTGCACCCCAGTTTGCAACTTGTGCTCTGTTTAACAGTCCTTCTGCAGACAAGTCTCCACCTCTGCTCTCTGCAACGATCTTTCTGTACCTCAGTCTTAAACCTCTGCTCTCTGCAACAATTCTTCTGTACCCCAGTCTCCAACCGCTTTCTCTGTAACAGTCCTTCTCCACCTCAGTCTTCAACCTCAGCTCTTTGCAACAGTCCTTCTGCACCACAGTCTTCAACATCTGCTCTCTAAACAATCTTTCTGCACCCCAGTCTCCAACATCTACTCTCTGCAACGATCCTTCTGCACCTCTGTCTCCAAACTCTGGTCTCTGAAAAATTCTTCTGCACCCCAGTTTTTAAAATCTGCTCTCTGTAATATTTCTTCTCCACGCCAGTCTCCAACCTCTGCTTTCTGCAACGGTCCTGCTGCACCCCAGTCTCAAACCTCTGTACTCTGCAACAATCCTTCTGCTCACCATTCTCCAAACTCTGCTCTTTATAACAGTCCTTCTGCACCCCAGTCTCCAACCTCTGCTCTCTGCAACAGTCTCTCTGCACCTCAGTCTTCAAACTTCGCTTGCTGTAAGATGCTTCTGCAACCCAGTCTCCCAAATCTGCCCTCTGTATCAGTCCTTCTGCACCTCAGTCTCCAAACTCTGCTTTCTGTATAATGCTTCTGAACCCCAGTCTACAACCTCTGCTCTCTGTAAAAGTTCTTCTACACCCTAGTCTCCATAATCTGCTCTGCAACAGTCCTTCTGCACACCAGTCTCTAATCTCTGCTCTCTGTAACAGTCCTAATGCACCTCAGTCTCCAAACTCTGCTCTCTGAAAAAGGCCTTCTACACCCAAGTCTCCAACCTCTGCTCTCTGCAACGATCCCTCTGCACCCCAGTCTCCAACCTCTGCTCGCTGCAACAGTTCTTGTGCACCCCAATCTCCAACATCTGCTCTCTTCAACAGTTCTAATGTACCTCAGTCTGAAAACTTGCTCTCTGCAATAATCCTTCTGCACCCGAGACTCCAACCTCAGCTCTGTGAAACAGTCCTTCTGTATCTCAGTCTCCAACTTCTGGTCTGTATCAGTCCTGCACCCCCTGTTTCCCACATCTGCTCTCTGTAATTGTCTTTCTTCACCTCATTCTTCAACCTCTGCTCTGTGTAACAGTCCTTCTGCATCTCATTCTGGAAACTCTGCTGACTGCAACGATCTTTCTGCACCCCAGTCTCCAACCTCTGTTCTCTGCAACGATCCTTCTGAAACTCAGTCTCCAACCTCTGGTCTCAAAAGATCTTTCTGCACTCCAGTTTCCAAAATCTGCTCTCTGTAATATTCCTTCTCCACGCCAGTCTCAAACCTCTGCTTTCTGCAACGGTCCTGCTGCACCCCAGTCTCCAAACTCTGTACTCCGCAACAGTCCTTCTGCTCCCCAGTCTCCAACCTTGCTCTTTGTATTAGTCCTTCTGTACCACAGTCTCGAAACTCTGCTCTCTGTAAAGGTCTTTTTGCACGCCAGTCTCCAACCTCTGCTTTCATTATTCGTCCATCTGAACCTCAGTCTCCAACCTCTTCTCTCTGCAAAAGTCTTTCTGTACCCCATTCTCCAACTTCTGCTCTCTGCAACAGTCCTTCTGTACAACAGTCTCCAACATCTGCTCTCTGAAAAAGTCGTTGTGTACCCTAGTCTCTAACTAACTTCAGCTCTCTGCAACAGTCCTTCTGTACTGCAGTCGTCAACATCTGCTCTCTGCAACAGTCCTTCTGCACCTCAGTCTCAAAACTCTGCTCTCTGTAAGATACTTTTAATCGCAGTCTAAAAAACTCTGGTCTCTGTAAAAGTTCTACTGCACCCCAGTCTCCAAACTCTTCTCTCTGCAATGGTCCTTCTGCACCTCCGTCTTCAAACTCTACTCTCTGCAACAGTGCTTCTGCACCTCAGTCTCCAAACTTTGATCTATGTAAGATCCTTCTGCAACCCAGTTTCCAAACTCTGTTCTCTGTAACAGTCCTTATGCACACCAGTCTCCAAACTCTGCTCTCTGTAATAGGCCTTCTGCACCCCAGTCTCCAACCTCTGCTGTCTTTATCAGTCTTTCTGCACCCCAGGCTTCAACCTCTGCTCTCTGCAACGATCCTTCAGCACCCTGTCTCCAACCTGTGCTCGCTACAACAGTCCTTGTTCACCCAGTCTCCAACATCTGCTCTCTGCAACAGTTCTTTTGTACCTCAGTCTGAAAACTCTGCTCTCTGAAACAATCCCTCTGCACTCCAGTCTCCAAACACTGCTCGGTGTAACAGTCCTTCTGTACATCAGTCTCCAACCTCTTCTTTCTGTGATACCCTTCTGAAACCCAGTCTGCAAACTCTGCTCACTGAAACAGTCTTTCTGCACCCCATCTTCAAACTCTGCTCTCTGTAAGAATAATTCTGCTCCTCAGTCTCCAACCTCTGCTCTCTGCAAAGGTGTTTCTGCACCCCAGTCTCCAATATCTTTTCTCTGCAACAGTTCTTCTGCACCCTATTTTCCAACCTCTGCACTCTGTAGCAGTCCGTCTGTACCGGAGTCTCCAAACTCTGCTCTCTTTATCCGTCCTTCTGCACCCCAGTCTTCAACATCTGCTTTCTCAATAAGCCTTTCTGAACCCACTCTCCAAACTCTGCTCTCTTTAACAGTCTTTCTGCACCTCAGTCTCTAACCTCTGCTTTCTGTAACAGTCCTCCTTCACCCCAGTCTTCAGCCTCTGCTCTCTGCAACATTCACTTTGCACCCCAGTCTCCTACCTGGGCTCTCTGTAGAAGTCCTTCTGCACATCAGTCTCCAACCTCTTTTCTCAGCAACGGTCATTATGCACCCCTGTCTCCAACTTCTGTTCTCTGCAACTGTTATTCTGCACCTCAGTCTCCAATCTCTGCTCTCTGTCAGAGGCCTTCTGCACTCCAGTCTCCTACCTCTTCTCTCTGTAACAGGCCTTCTGCACCCAAGTCTCCAAACTCTGCTCTCTTTAACAGTCCTTCTGCACTCCAGTCTCCAACCTCTGCTCTCTGCAACAGTCTTTCTGCACCTCAGTCTCCATACTTTGCTCGCTGTAAGATGCTTCTGCACACCAGTCTCCAAACTCTGCCCTCTGTGTCAGTCCTTCTGCACCCCAGTCTCCAATCTCTGCTCTCTGCAACAGTCCTTCTGCACCTCAGTCTCCAAACTCTGCTCTCTGTATGATGCTTCTGCACCCCAGTCTACAACCTCTGCTCTCTGTAATAGTCCTTCTACATCCTAGTCTCCATGATCTGCTCTTCAACAGTCCTTCTGCACCCCAGTCTACAACCTATGCTCTCTGTAAGATAATTTTGCACACCTGTCTCCAACCTCTGCTCTCTGTAATGGTCCTTACGCACCCGAGTCTCCAAACTCTGCGTTATGTATCAGTCATTCTGCACCCCAGTCTCCGACCTCTGTTCTCTGTAAGAGTCTTTCTGCACCTCAAACTCCAAACTCTGTTCTCTGCAAAAGTCTTTCTGCACCCAAATCTCCAACCTCTTCTCTTTGTAACAGTCGTTCTGCACCTCAGTGTGCAAACTCTGCTCTCTGTAAGATCCTTCTGAAACCCAGTCTTAAACCTCTGCTTTCTGAAATGTTCCTTTTTCACCGAAGTCTCCAAACTCTGATCTATACAACAGTTATTCTTCACCCCAGTCTAAAAACTCTGCTCTCTGTAACAGTCCTTCTGTACCGCAGTCTCCAACCTCTGTTCTTTTTAAGGGTCCTTCTGCACCACATTCTCCAACCTCTGCTTTCTGTATCAGTCCTTCTGCACCACATTCTTGAAACTCTGCTGTCTGTATCAGTTCTTCTGCACTTCAGTCTGCAACATCTGCTGTCTGCAGTAGTCTATATGCACCCCAGTATCCAAATACTACTCTGTGCAACATTCTTTCTGCACCCCAGTCTCCAACATCTGCTCTCTGCAACAATCCTTCTCCAACCCAGTCTTCATCCTCTGATCTCTGCAACAGTCATTCTGCACCCCAGTCTCCAATCTCTGCTCTCTGCAACAGCCTTTCTACACCCTAGTCTCCATACTCTGCTCTGCAACAGTTTTTTTGCACCCCAGTCTCCAATCTATGCTCTCTGTAACAGTCCTTCTGCACCCCGCTTTCAAACCTCTGCTCTCTGGAACCATCCCTCTGCACCCCAGTCTCCAATCTCTTTAGGCTGCAACAGTCCTTGTGCACCCCAATCTCCAACATCTGCTCTCTGCAACAGTTCTTCTGTACCTCAGTCTGAAAACCCTGCTCTCTGCAATTATCCTTCTGCACCCGAGTCTCCAACCTCTGCTCTCTGTAACAGTCCTTCTGTACATCAGTCTCCAACTTCTGCTCTGTATCAGTCCTGCACCCCTGTCTCCCACATCTGCTCTCTGTAACTGTCCTACTTCACCTCAGTCTTCAACCTCTGCTCTGTGAAAGACTCCTACTGCATCTCAGTCTGAAAACTGCTGACTGCAACGATCCTTCTGTACCCCAGTCTCCAACCTCTGTTCTCTGCAACGATCCTTCTAAAACTCAGTCTCCAACCTCTACTCTCTGTAACAGTCCTTCTGCACCTCAGTCTCCAACATCTGCTCTCTGGAAAATCCTTCTGCAACCAAGTCTCCAAACTCTGCCATCAGTAACAGTCCTTCTGGAGCACTTCTCCAAACTCTGCTCTCCATAACAGGCCTTCTGAACCCCAGTCTCCAAACTCTGCTCTCTTTAACAGTCCTGCTGCACCTCGGTCTACTAACTCTGCTCTCTGTAAGATCCTTCTTCAACATTGTCTAAAAACTCTGCTCTCTGTAACAGTCCTTCTGCACCTCAGTCTCCAACCTCTGTTCTTTGCAACACTCCTTCTGCACACCAGTTGCCAAATTCTGCTCTTTGTAACAGTCCTTCTACACACCAGTCTCCACCTCTGCTTTTTGTATCAGTCCTTCTGCTCCCCAGTCTACATACTCTGCACTCTGTAACAGTCCTTCTTCACCTCATATCCAACTCTGCTCTCTGCAACAGTCCTTATGCACCCCAGTCTTCAACCGCTGCTGTCTGCAACATTCCTTCTGCACCCCAGTCTGCAACGTATGCTCTGTGTAACAGTCCTTCTGCAGCCAAGTCTCCACCTCTGCTCTCTGCAACGATCTTTCTGTACCTCAGTCTTAAACCTCTGCTCTCTGCAACAATCCTTCTGTACCCCAGTCTCCAACCGCTTTCTCTGTAACAGTCCTTCTCCACCTCAGTCTTCAAACTCTGCTCTCTACAAGAGTCTTCTGCATCCCAGTCTCCAACATCTTCTTTCTAAACAATCCTTCTGCACCCCAGTATCCAACATCTACTCTCTGCAATGATCCTTCTGCATCTCAGTCTCCAACCTTTGCTCTCTGAAAAATGCTTCTGCACTCCAGTTTCCAAAATCTGTTCTCTGTAATATTCCTTCTCCATGCCAGTCTTTAACCTCTGCTTTCTGCAACGGTCCTGCTGCACCCCAGTCTCAAACCTCTGTACTCTGCAACAGTTCTTCTACTTACCAGTCTCCAAAATCTGCTCTTTATAACAGTCTTTCTGCACCCCAGTCTCCAACCTCTGCTCTCTGCAACAGTCTTTCTGCACCTCAGTCTCCAAACTTCGCTTGCTGTAAGATGCTTCTGCACCCCAGTCTCCCAACTCTGCCCTCTGTATAAGTCCTTCTGGACCCCAGTCTCAAATCTCTGCTCTCTGCAACAGTCCTTCTGCACCTCAGTCTCCAAACTCTGCTTTCTGTATGATGCTTCTGCACCCC